>NC_057797.1:667265423-667266556 GCF_018294505.1 Triticum aestivum | reverse complement strand
CCTGCGTTGAGGCCCTGAAGATCGAGTGAACCTCCGGCGCACAGGGGATGTGAAGATGCTGCCAAGGCCTAGAAGGGTCAGTCTTGCGAAGCCAAACTGTCATAGGGGATCTGGTGGTGCCAGTTTTTATACCCATTGGGCAGGTTATATCTGGTTATCTTCGTTTTTCTTTCGGATTTCAAATAGTGTCAAAAAGGTTTCAGCCTCGAAGTCGGGGGCGTTTGGCTCTGATGTGTGATCGAAAAATAGAGACAAAGGAACCAAGCAATGGAGCTTGCTTTGCGATTCTTGAAGCCTCGCCTATACCATCTCATGTACGAAACTTATGTAATTCATATATTTCACAGGAGTACATAAAGCAACTATAAGACATATTTCAGATGCGGAAGAAGCCACAAACTGATTAAATGTAGACGTTGAGATACTAATTTGGCTTGATAAAAACTCTGGAACGTGTAGGTGCATGTGTAACAGCAAATCAATGAAAGACAATATTTTTAACTAACACAGGGAGACAACCCACGGGTGATTTGATACCCCTGAGTACCTGACTCGCAATCAAACTATCTAAGGTTACTTTTGCAGCATGGCCTAACGAGTTCAATCAATATCCATATGTCAACATATATGATGATATGAAATACTGTATAAATAAGAAAGGACACAGAAGGTGGAGGACACGAGACTTTTTTTAGATTGAGAACAAGAGAGTTCGCGAACCAGAACAAACATATTTCCATAGCATCAGGTCAAGTCATGTAGAAACTTACAGGACTCGATGCAAAGCATGGAGCGCCCTGCGGCATAGTGGCAGGCATCGTGCGATCTTGCGGTTCCCATCGTGGATCGCTACCAGTCGTCGCCATCCTCCTACCTGGACTGAGCGAGGAGGAATTGGGGACGTCAAACACGGCATGGGCATCCCATCGGCACCGACTTGCACCAGCCCGGCCGGCATAGCCGTTTGGCTCTGGCCCTGCGGCATCCCCTCTGCCCACCTGCAGCGGGGCGGGCTGGCACACGCCCGAAGAAAGCACGAGATCTGGGCGGGAAGCCACCGTTCTCTGCCATGTAGAAGCGCGGCGACCGGCGACCCATCGAGGAGGGTCGCGTCGCATCTGAGTGACTGGATC
>NC_057797.1:667252233-667265167 GCF_018294505.1 Triticum aestivum | reverse complement strand
ACGAGGCACATATTTTACCGCGGCGGTCTCACCGACCCGGCGGAGCGGGGCAACGACGTGGGCACAATATACGGAGCTGCATATGTTCGTCCCGTGTTTTTTTTAGAATCTGACCATCAAACTAAGCTACTCATGAGAGCATTGGTTGGAGGAGATAACGAATATAATAATACTTCCTCCGTCCGAAAATACTTGTCATCAAAATGGATACAAGGGGATGTATCTAGATGTATTTTAATTTTAGATATATCTTTTTTTATTCATTTTGATGACAAATATTTTCGGACGGAGAGAGTATATCCTTACTTAGTTGGAGTAGAGAGAAGACAAGAGATAAGAGAAGCGGACTCTTGGTTAATAGCCAGCTGCAACACGAGACCCAAAACGCTTGTGAGGATGTAAGATGGATCAACTATTGATAAACTAGTATATATTTAAAACTTGTTATTGTACATGTCGGCTAAGAGGTTGACTGTAGATAACATGGCGACTTTTTATAGCGGTTCGTTGGTTCTATTATTAACCATGCTCTGAAGGACGGTCAACCAGTTATGCCACATAGCGCAAAATGATTAGCCGTGATGAGAGATCTTTTGGGAAAAAAATAGATGAAGGTGTGGATTACTTTTTAATGTATTTTTTCTTTTTAGATGCAGGGAGGCCCTCCGGTATTTTTTTAATGGAGGCTTATGCAAAGTGGCACTCGTTGATAGGCTGCGGTGGTAATTTTTTTCTTTTCTTTTTTTTACTTTTGTTTAGATGAAGGTGACGATTTTTTTTAGATGTTTTTTTAGACGGAGGTGAGGACTCTTTGTATTTTTCTAAAATGGAAAGATGCGCACTGCATAGGTTCGTCCCGTGTTTTTTTAGAGTGTGACTATTAAACCCATTGAGCTACGCATGAGGGCAAGTACAGTAGGGTGACATAAGCTGAATATAAATAATATAATAATATATCCTTGCTTAGTTGAAGGAGAGAGAAGAGGAGTGACAAGAGAAGCGGGCTCTTGGTTAATAGCCAGCTGCAACATGAGACTCAGCACGCTTTGTGAGGATGCAAGGTGAACCAACTATTAATAAACCAGTACACATTTAAAACTTACTATTGTACTCCCTCCGTCCGGTGAAGAGTGAACATCTAGAGATTTTAGGACAAATTATGAAGTCAAGTAAAAAATGCATTGGAAAAGGGCAAGCCACCATCTCTCTCCTCTTTAATTAACCAACACCCAATGAGCTAAGTGCATGTAGAAATTAAGAAGACCATGTGTAGATGGTTATTGGTCTTGATTACCGTGTGATGAGAGAGAAGTATTTTTTCCTACTTTAAAGTGCATTGGAAAGATAGAAGTACACTTTTTTATGGACAAATTTTGAAGCCAAATGCACACTCTTTACCGGATAGAGGGAGTACATGTCGGCTAGAGGTTGACTGTAGATGACATGGCGACTTCTTATAGCCGCCCGTTGGTTGTATTATTAACCATGCTCTGAAGGACGGTCAACCAGCTATGCCACATGGCGCAAGTTGGTTGGCCGTGGTGAGAGATCTTTTGGAAAAAAATTAGACGAATGTGTGGATTATTTTTTTAATGTACCTTTTTTTAGATGCAGTGAGGCCCTTCGGTATTTTTTTAATGGAGGCTTATGCAAAGTGGCACTCGTTGGTGTTGCTGTGGTGGTAATTTTTTTTTTACTTTTGTTGAGATGAATGTGACGATTTTTTTTTGAGATGTTTTTTTAAACGGAGGCGAGGACTCTTTGTATTTTTTTAAATAAAAAGATGCGCACAGTTTTTTTTAAGCGGCGCCACATGGTGACGCTCCAACCACTAGTATGACATCTATAGACGTGAGATAATACCTCACATCTAACATGACTTCAGACTCATTAACCTACGTGCAACGGGCGGATGCTCGCGCTATCCATGTACGCAATTTTTACTATCGCGATTTTACTGTGTCGAAGGAGGAAAAAAACAGAACGCCAGCGACCCTCATAGCCCGCACCCAGCATCCTCTTTCCTTTTCTCCTTCCAGCGAGTGAATAGCAAAAAACTACCACATTACGGGTCATCGTTTCAAAAAACTACCACTTTTTTAATCTTTTCAAAAAACTACCCCAAATTGTTCTGCTGTTCTAAAAAACTACCATGCCGCACTGATGACTATTTTGGTTAACTTTAAACGTTATTATGATAGCTCAGATCCACTCGTCAGGTTGACCGTTAGATTTGACCGTTAGTTTGACCATTGACATATTATGACAGGTGGGGCCTAAGTATTTTTTAGCAAACGGGTCCCTGAAACAAACTATAAAAGCAATCGGGTCCCTGAAAAAATAAAAATAAAGGCAATCCCGTCCTTCCGGGGAGTTCGTCGCCGGAGCCGGCCAGCACCATGCCGGCGAGCTCGTCAGGGCAATCCAGCTCTGGCCGTGGCCGACGGGAAGCAACAGCCGTGGCGGGCTGGAACCGCCCGAGCTCCATGTCTGCTCCCCACCCATGCTCGAGCTCGCGGCCAGGGGCGGGGCGGCTGCTCGTGTCCAGCGGCGGGGCGGACCTAAGCAGGCGGCGGCGTGTCCATGGCGTGGTGGTGGTCGGCCCTGGAGGTGGAGGTTGTGGTTGCGCTGGTCGTGGTGGTGGCCGGCCCGGAGGCGCTCCCCGTGGCATGGTAGTGGTCGGCCCTGGCGGCGACGGTCATGGCTGCGCCGGCCGTGGTGGTGGCCGGCCCGGAGGCGCTCCCCATGGCGTGGTGGTGGCCGGACCAGGCGGCGGCGGCGGCCGTGGCTCCGCCGGCCGTGGCGCTCGGGTTTGAGAGATAAGGGAGAGAGAGAGGGGGGGAGAGAAGAGAGATAAGGGAGAGAGATTACTTACATGTGGGACCCAGCTGTAAGTTAAACTGTCAAACAAATAGTCAAACAAACGGTCTGTTTAGGAGCGGGCCCGACCTGTCATAAACGGGATTAATTCCAAGTCAGATGGTCATTTGGTTTTTTTGGAACAACGAAACAATTTTGTGGTAGTTTTTTGAAAAGACTAAAAAAGCGGTAGTTTTTTGGAACGATGACCCGTAGGGATGTAAATGGATCGGATCGGATAGGATAATGCCTTTATCATATTCTTGACCATATTTTTTTGTCAGATTCGGCGCGGATCAGAGAATGACCGGATGCGGATTCGAATACTGGTTATACCGGACTACGGATTCGGAGCGGAAGCGGAGCGGACTCGGACTGAAAACGGGTAAAAAATCTATGTACGTATTTTCCCTAATATCTATCATGATCTATGCAAAGAAGAATAATATATAAGTAACCAATCAATTGTCACCGATCAATGAAATTAATAGCTTACACGCTGCAGCAAGCAAGACATTAGACATCATAGTTTCATAGTGTTCTCTAGTCCATAATAAAAATCTATTTAAATATTAGGTAAGTGAGCTTGTACAGTATGTGTTCTCAATTCAATTGGCTACACTTGTACGTACATGTGATGTGTACAGTCGTACCATGATGCTATTAGGGTTGGGGTTATATGATATTTATATGTGGTGATTTTAATCAGTGGCCTAATTAGGTATTTGGGCTTGTCGATTGGACCAAATTTATTGGATAATCCTATTTGATAACGCCGGATAATCCACATCCCTCGAATATTATTGATACCATATCCGCTATCATATTCATCGGATATCCGCTTGACAAAAATCTGTATCCACATCCGTATCCATGAATTGGGGAAAGTGCATACCATATCCTTAAAAAGGATGCGGATGCGGATTCGGAACGGAAATTATCCGTACCATTTACATCCCTAATGACCCGTAGTGTGATGGTTTTTTGCTATTCACTCCCTTCCAGCTGTTGCCGCCGCCGCCTCCTCCGGTCCTCCCATCTCCATCCTCCGCCTCGGCAACGTCCGCAAAGGAGCAGAGCGGTCGGCAGCAGATCAGCGCATCACGGGAGCAGACACGGCGGCCGTCAAGGTACAAATCAGAGCGAAGTCGGTGCGGCAGACGGGCGAGATCTGGAGAGTGGTGTTCTCTTTCGAAATCTCCTAGCGCCGGCGCCTCCACTTCTCTCCTCCTCATCTCCTAGCGCGCATATATCTTATCTTTCTCTCTCCTCTGCCGCTGCAACTTCATGTGCGTGTTCGTTGTTGATCAGTGTGTGTTCTATGAATCCAATCCTTCAGTCTGCAGTGGGTGCTTTGGGGTTTCTGTAGGGACAAGGAGAGGATCTGTGATGCGTAGATCGCCGGGTCGCACCACTAAGCTAGTGATGGCTTCGCGGACCAGCTGTCGGAGATCGCCGAGGCCACCAGGGGCAAGGAAACCCTCTTGCAGTGCGCCTTCAGTCAGGTGAGGTCCCATCCTTCTTCAAAATTCATCTCATGTATGTACCTTCTTGATTCCTTCAACATTACTTGCTAAGCCAAGCAAGGTAGTAGTATACTAGAAGAAAAATACTTTTTGTGGATGCCCATAGGTAACAGAAAGCCACGAGTGGTCAGGATCAACAAATGACATGTGGAGCTTCATATTCAGTTATTTGTTAGCTACTTGCTTGCTTCAAATGTCTACATGCTATAGGAATTAAGGTTCTGTTGTCTCTATTTCATAGATTTCATTGTATATACATGTAGATAACTTCAGCATGAGAGCAAGAGTTTGGAGCAGATGCAACACATTCGGTTGCTCCTGCACTGTATAGATGCATGTTTTTGTAGGTGATTGTTCATCTTTTAGTCAATTTCCTTATAGTTGTAGTTCAGACACAACTTTCCATGTTGTCAACCAGAAAAAAAAACTATTTATTGGAACCATTAGATCATGGACCTCAATAAATCTTGAACGTTCGGAATTTAAGCATGTCATCCCGAACGGTTTTTGATGGCAACTTTAGTTGCTGCGAGGTGACAACTTTAGTTGTTAACACATGGCAACTTTGTTCCAGTTCAATTTTTTGTCAGAAAATTGCCATGTTTGTCAACATCGCCTTAACTAAAGTTGCCATGCAAAGTGTTCGGATTAGCATGCTTAAAAATGGAACGTTTGGGATTTATCTATTTCGTAGATTATTAGTAGATGTAGTCATTATATTTCTATACAGGGGATGAACTAAAGTAAAGAAACCCATCCTTTTTAATTCATGTAAAGTTCATGTATGTAATGAGGTGGCACTCTTAAAAGGTGAAAAATATGCAATATTAACCCCTTTCTTTTGTC
Organism: Triticum aestivum; assembly: GCF_018294505.1. Lineage (NCBI taxonomy): Eukaryota > Viridiplantae > Streptophyta > Magnoliopsida > Poales > Poaceae > Triticum > Triticum aestivum. The sequence goes on along the minus strand of NC_057797.1, from coordinate 667,259,936 downwards.
AGTTCTAAATATTTTTTGTGGTCCGTACTTTGCCAATGAATCTCATATCCCAATACTTAGCTATAACCGTTGTCACTACACTCATATGAATGCTTACAAATTACATGTTTGTAGATTTTTCGACTTAGCAGAATTAATATGTTGATGGAAGGGGAAGCCATCAATTTCGGGGACAATGCTCACAGGGACAACACCATTAGGCATGGTGATGGCACTAGATGTGATGAAGGGTATAGTGGCTAGGATCAACAAATGACCTGTGGAGCTTCATATTCAGCTATTTATTAGCTACTTGCTTGCTTCAAATATCTACATACTATAGACTATTTCCTAGATTTTACTGTATACATGCAGATAAATTATTCAATTTCTTGGACAATGAACATGTTTTAAGAATAAAAGTGGATATTATGGTGTGCGTTGATACGTCTCCAACGTATCTATAATTTTTGATTGCTCCATGCTATATTATCTACTGTTTTGGACTATATTGGGCTTTATTTTCCACTTTTATATTACTTTTGGGACTAACCTATTAACCGGAGGCCCAACCCAGAATTGTTGTTTTTTGCCTATTTCAGTGTTTCGAAGAAACGGAATATCAAACGGAGTCCAAACGCAATGAAACCTTCGGGAACGTGATTTTCTCACCGAATATGATCCAGGAGACTTGGACCCCATGTCAAGAAAGAAGAGAGGCGGCCATGAGGGTGGAGGGCGCACCCCCTGTCTCGTGGGCCCCCTGAAGCTCCACCGACGTACTCTTTCCTCCTATATATACCTACGTACCCCCAAACGATCAGATACAGAGCCAAAAACCTAATTCCACCGCCGCAACCTTCTGTACCCACGAGATCCCATCTTGGGGCCTGTTCCGGAGCTCCGCCGGAAGGGGAATCCACCACGGAGGGCTTCTACATCATCACCATAGCCCCTCCGATGAAGTGTGAGTAGTTTACCTCAGACCTTCGGGTCCATAGTTAGTAGCTAGATGGCTTCTTCTCTCTTTTTGGATCTCAATACAATGTTCTCCCCCTCTCTCGTGGAGATCTATTTGATGTAATCTTCTTTTCGCGGTGTGTTTGTTGAGACCGATGAATTGCGGGTTTATGATCAAGTTTATCTATGAACAACATTTGAATCTTCTCTGAATTCTTTTATGTATGATTGGTTATCTTTGCAAGTCTCTTCGAATTATCAGTTTGGTTTGGCCTACTAGATTGGTTTTTCTTGCAATGGGAGAAGTACTTAGCTTTGGGTTCAATCTCACGGTGTCCTTTCCCAGTGACAGTAGGGGCAGCAAGGCACGTATTGTATTGTTTCCATCGAGGATAACAAGATGGGGTTTTTATCATATTGCATGAATTTATCCCTCTACATCATGTCATCTTGCTTAAGGCGTTACTCTGTTTTCTTGAACTTAATACTCTAGATGCATGCTGGATAGCGGTCGATGAGTGGAGTAATAGTAGTAGATGGAGGCAGGAGTCGGTCTACTTGTCTCGGATGTGATGCCTATATACATGATCATACCTAGATATTCTCATAACTATGCTCAATTCTGTCAATTGCTCAACAGTAATTTGTTCACCCACCATAGAATACTTATGCTCTTGAGAGAAGCCACTAGTGAAATCTATGGCCCCGGGTCTATTCTCATCATATCAATCTTCAATCACTTTATTATTGCTTTGCTTTTTTACTTTTCTTTTATTTTACCTTGCATCTTTATATCAAAAATACCAAAAATATTATCTATCATCTCTATCTGATCTCACTCTCGTAAGTGACCGTGAAGGGATTGACAACCCCTGATCGCGTTGGTTGCGTTGAGCTATTTGTTTTGTGTAGGTACGAGGGACTTGCTTGTAGCCTCCTACTGGATTGATACCTTGGTTCTCAAAAACTGAGGGAAATACTTACTCTACTCTGCTGCATCACCCTTTCCTCTTCAAGGAAATCCAACGCAGTGCTCAAGAGGTAGCAGGAAGATTTCTGGCGCCGTTGCCGGGGAGTCTATGCAAAAGTCAACATACCAAGTACCTATCACAATCCCTTATCTCTCACATTACATTATTTGCCATTTGCCTCTCGTTTTCCTCTCCCCCACTTCACCCTTGCCGTTTTATTCGCCCTTTTTTCCGTTCGCCTTGATGTCTTTCTTGGCTCGTTTTCTCGCTTGGTTGAAATAGTTGAGCATTTATTCCTAAACAGAGAAGCTAATATCTATGGATCCTATTCTGCTTTCCAATCTTTTTAAGAGATCCAATTATGATGAACCAATTCCTAGTGATTTGGATGTACTAGATTATCTTTATAAGCTTTTGCCTAAAATCCATAAATCTGAAAATTGTGATGAAGTGCTTCACGATAGATCTTTGAATAAAAAGCATGATTGCAATGATTTTATTATAAATATTGATGTAAATTATGCTAATAATATGCAAAACCCTAAGCTTGGGGATGCTAGTTTTTCTATGTCCGATAGTCATGACTGGGGAGATTCTTCTTATGATCTTGAAAATTTATTTAAGCCCCATGATGAATATAAGATTGATAATAGTGTTTGCAATAATATTGAAAGTGGGTTTGGAAGAGTGTCAACTTTAGATCCCACATATTTGGATAACATTCAATCTTATGAAATTTTTGATAAAAGTGGGCTTGGAGAAATCATGACTTTAGTTAATGATAATCCCACTATTTTGGAAGAGTGTCAACTTCGCATGCATGTGGATCGTGTTGAGAATATGTTGTGTGATAGCTATATTGTTGAATTTTCTTATGATCCTACATGTAATTATTATGAGAGAGGAAATATGGTTATAGAAATTTTCATGTTACTAAATTACCTCTCGTTATGTTAAGCTTGCTGTTGTTCCTTTCCGCTTCCTTGCATATGCTAGTTTTTGCTTGCTATGATAATTTGTTTGCCTATAATATGCCTATGCATATGAAGTATGTTAGACTTAAGTGTGTTTGTCACATGTTTTATGATGCTCTTTTTGTGCCTCAATTCTTGCCTTTCATGTGAGCATCATTGAAATCTCAGTGCCTAGCTAAAAAGGCTTTAAAGAAAAGCGCTTGTTGGGAGACAACCCATGTCACACCCCAAGACCGGCCCTAGGCGAGACAGCCGCCGCGCACCTATAGACCAGAGGCCTATAGTCACGCAAGGCGTGATAAAGCAGGCATAAACCAGCAGTGGATCACAAAAGCTCATATATTTTCTTTTACAAATTCTTTACATTTCCAACATCTCAAATAAATCAGTCTATAGTCGCTTCCCACCCACTGGTCTAGCCTAATTTTAGATGACGACATCTTCTGAACATGCTTAAGTTACATCATCTGCATCTAGAAAAACAGAGAAAACAAGGGTGAGTACGACAAGTCATACTCAGTAAGTAGGTACTTCACTATGCAACAAAGAAGAATAGTATGATAGTGTATCTCAACAGATGAACTTGATCCATAGGATAAACAAGGTAATAATCATTGGAATGTATTTTGGTGGAAATGGACAAAAGAACATATAACTAGATTTAATGGAAACAACTAGGAATTTATTTGGCGTCACACATGACCGCAAGCTTCCCAACCCGGGAGTCACAGGGATGAAATTTCACACTTTTACGCTCTTAAGAGGGGTACTCCAACGTCGACAGTCTCAACTAGAACCACACAGGTTCCAGAATAGCAGAGCTCTTGTACCCACTAAGACCCGGACACCTGGACCTACTGATGTCGGTCGCTCCTACAGATCCATCACCGACACGTTGCTGAACAAGGTCCGTCCTTAGCGGAGAACTCAGACAGTCCCATACCTGAACTGTGACCGGTACAATACATTTGCCGTCGTGACACCTATATAGATGGATGTGTGTTTGAATCAACGATAGGATCACTAGATTATTAGTCAAGACAATAAACTCATGCCTCTACATGAGTTCCTCTCATATTAGACAGGTTCAATCAACAAATGGATTATCAAGGACAACTTGTCCTTCAACAAATGTAATATCGAGGACAACATGTCCTTCTCAAATAGCACAGGAATTAACACAGGATAAATAAGATTTGAGAGTGCAGCAATATATAATCATACAATTGAAGATAAAGGATTTAAGAGTTAGCAAAGCAACTACTTGCCTCGGTGACAAGAACTATTCTCCATGGCATCAGATAAATTTGTCCTCGACCGACCACTGTTATATAATGCCACATCGTAGTATATGTATGTTCTATACATAACATATACAACTCGATTGTCTTCTGCTATATCTGCATCTATTTGTAGTCTCTTCTATGTAATATATGCATATCAACATCTCCTCCTAGCTCTGCCCTCTCATCTGGACTCTAGTTCTATGCGTTCCTATCTTTCTCTTGGTAGTGTGAGGTGCAAGTGAGCAGCAGCAGCAAACAACTATATATAGGGAGCGAGCACAGCCTAAGCACACTCAAATATCTAGCCGCAGTGACCCTTCCAGCTGACCTTTGGAGCTGGTAAAAAGATTTGGCTGCTGCCCCTACAGCTAGTGCAAAGGCCTAATCAACCTGGCACCATAGGAAGAGTCCACGTATAGGACTAGAATGTCCAAGGGACTACATGCATGCCACGCCAACCTCCAGGTACACATAGATTTTTACTTAGCTAGCAAGGACAGTACATACGTGTGCATTCTCGTCATGACATGCATGCATCTAGTTAACTTGGAGTTCTAGTACTAGAAAATATCTACCGATCTATCATTTGTACATGGTCCAGTTCCATCCATTCAAATGCCACGTTAACTCTCTTATAAAGCTTATACTGCCAACTAGCTAGTAGTACTTCCCATGCATACCTCAACGTGAGTGCATGGATGCAAGTCTATGTGCACATACACACTCTTACTTAGTGTGTAATTTTCTAATATTTAAAGCATGCAAAAATTACAGCTCTAGTCTAATTCTTTGAAACAATAATCTAGCATAACTTATTTGCCCAATATTTTTTTAAACAAATAATAGAAATTTAATTAATCATCTTAATTTAAATTAATAACCCAAAAATATGGGTTATTACAACCCAATATTTTCCCTTGCTGCTTAGTAATAAATAATCCATCTACCTTCTGTTTAGATGTGGTTTTATGTTTTAATTAGTGTTTGTAGCAAGTTAAACCTATAGGATCTTTTTGGATGATAGTTATCTGATCTTGCTGTAATTTCCAGAAACTTTCTGTTCACGAAAACAATTGTTGAAAATCGCCAGAACGTGATAAAATAGTGATTCCAATTGCTGATGATCAATAGACAAATTTCCTAGGTCGTACTATTTTGGATGATTTTTTGGAGTTCCAGAAGTTTGCATTAGTTACAGATTAATACAGACTGTTCTGTTTTTGACAGATTCTGTTTTTTCGTGTGTTGTTTGCTTATTTTGATGAATCTATGGCTAGTAAAATAGTTTATAAACCATAGAGAAGTTGGAATACAGTAGGCTTAACACCAATATAAATAAATAATGAGTTCATTACAGTACCTTGAAGTGATCTTTTGTTTCCTTTCGCTAACGGAGCTTACGAGATTTCTGTTGAGTTTTGTGTTGTGAAGTTTTCAAGTTTTGGGTGAAATCTTTTGATGGATCATGAAACAAGGAGTGGCAAGAGCCTAAGCTTGGGGATGCCCATGGCACCCCCAAGATAATATAAGGACACCAAAAAGTCAAAGCTTGGGGATGCCCTGGAAGGCGTCCCCTCTTTCGTCTACTTCCATCGGTAACTTTACTTGGAGCTATATTTTTATTCACCACATATGATATGTGTTTTGCTTGGAGCGTCTTGTATGATTTGAGTCTTTGCTTTTTAGTTTACCACAATCATACTTGCTGTACACACCTTTTGAGAGAGCCATACATGAATTGGAATTTGTTAGAATACTCTATGTGCTTCACTTATATCTTTTGAGCCTTATAGTTTTGCTCTATGTGCTTCACTTATATCTTTTGAGCTATATAGTGTTTGCTCTAGTGCTTCACTTATATCTTTTAGAGCACGGTGGTGGATTTGTTTTAAAGAAACTATTGATCTCTCATGCTTCACTTAGATTATTTTGAGAGTCTTAAATAGCATGGTAATTTGCTTAATAATTCTAATATGCTTGGTATTCAAGATTTGTAAAACTTTCTTTTGAGTGCGTTGAATACTAAGAAAAGTTTGATGCTTGATAATTGTTTTGAGATATGAAGATGGTGATATTAGAGTCATGCTAGTTGAGTAGTTGTGAATTTGAGAAATGCTTGTGTTAAAGTTTGTGATTCCCATAGCATGCACGTATGGTGAACCGTTATGTGATGAAGTCGGAGCATAATTTATTATTGATTGTCTTTCTTATGAGTGGCGGTCGGGGACGAGCGATGGTCTTTTCCTACCAATCTATCCTCCTAGGAGCATGCGTGTAATACTTTGCTTTGATAACTTATAGATTTTTGCAATAAGTATATGAGTTCTTTAAGACTAATGCTGAGTCCATGGATTATACACACTTTTCCTTCTTTCCACCATTGCTAGCCTCTCTAATACCGCATACCTTTCGCCGGTATCATACACCCACCATATACCTTCCTCAAAACAGCCACCATACCTACCTATCATGGCATTTTCATAGCCATTCCGAGATATATTGCCATGCAACTCTCCACCGTTCCGTTTATTATTACACGCTCCACCATTGTCATATTGCTTAGCATGATCATGTAGTTGACATCGTATTTGTGGCAAAGCCACCGTTCATAGTTCTTTCATACATGTCACTCTTGAGTCACTGCATATCCCGGTACACCGCCGAAGGCATTCATATAGAGTCATATTTTGTTCTAAGTATCGAGTTGTAATTGTTGAGTTGTAAGAAAAATAAAAGTGTGATGATCATCATTCTTAGAGCATTGTCCCAAGTGAGGAAAGGATGATGGAGACTATGATTCCCCCACAAGTCGGGATGAGACTCCAGACAAAAAAATAATAAAAAAAGAAAAGAGGCCATAAAAAAAGAGAAAAGTGTTGGGGAACGTAGTAATTTCAAAAAAATTCCTACGCACACGCAAGATCATGGTGATGCATAGCAACGAGAGGGGAGAGTGTTGTCTATGTACCCTCGTAGACTGACAACGAAAGCGTTATGACAACGCGGTTGATGTAGTCGTACGTCTTCACGGCCCGACCGATCAAGCACCGAAACTACGTCACCTCCGAGTTCTAGCACACGTTCAGCTCGATGACGATCCCCGGACTCTGATCCAGCAAAGTGTCGGGGAAGAGTTCCGTCAGCACGACGGCGTGGTGACGATTTTGATGTTCTACCTTCGCAGGGCTTCGCCTAAGCACCGCTACAATATTATCGAGGATTATGGTGGAGGGGGGCACCGCACACGGCTAAGAGAACGATCACGAAGATCAACTTGTGTGTCTAGAGGTGCCCCCCTGCCCCCGTATATAAAGGAGCAAGGGGGGAGGCCGGCCGGCCCTTGTGGGCGCGCCAAGGAGGAGTAGTCCTCCTCCTAGTAGGAGTAGGACTCCCCTCTTTCCTACTCCTACTAGGAGGGGGAAAGGAAGGGGGAGAGGGAGAAGGAAAGGGGGGCGCCGCCCCCCTCTCCTAGTCCAATTCGGACCAGAGGGGGAGGGGGCATGCAGCCCACCCTGGCCTCCCCTCTCTCTCTC